>NC_043760.1:29158547-29166047 GCF_902148845.1 Salarias fasciatus | reverse complement strand
CAACACATCATAAAAATACAGATAAACAGCTTCGTTCAAGTAAATAAGCACTGCGGTAAAGAGATTAAGGCCACGTGTAGCGATCTATTTACAGTACAGCAGGAAGTGTGTGTGCTGACCCATAGGAGGCAGTAGAGAGCCATGTGTTCAGCTGACCTATTGAACCTGAGGACTTAAAAAAAAAACAACCAAAAATATAATTCAGATTCCTCAAGCTTCACAACAGACACACAAGATTTTCATAAAAATATTGTACAGCATTTGAAAAAGTTGTGGATCTTGGACAGTCCTCCTGTGCACGACCCGTCCGTCCTGGAGGGACGCTCCGCCTCAGATCATGAAGGACTGAGTCTGTTTGTAGTGCTTAAACTGCAGAGAGACAAACAGCCACCCACTTCCTTTCATTAGAACCCTGATATCTGCGACTTATCAACAGCGTTTAATGGCCGTCAAAACAGCGCCAGGCGCCATAACGGGCTTTGATCACTCACGCTGCGGGTGGGGGGCGGAGGCGGAGGAGGCGGAGGAGGGCAGAAGGACTTGGAGCTGAAAGACAAACAGTGACGGCTGAGTTTGAGCTCAGGAAGGTGTTCCTTCCTTCTTGTTGTGGCTCCTGTGAGCGGAGAGCTGGACGCCCAGGCAGGACCTCTGCCTGGTTCAGTCAGGGTCTGGTGCTGAGACACCCCGAAAGTCTTTCTTCTGACGGAATGAAATGAGGGAAGACTTCACCGGGTCATGACGTTAAATCAGAGCAGAGCAGAACTCACCTCTTGGTCTTCTTGGCCTCTGTTCAAAGAAACAGAAGAAAGGTTCAGTTTGGTAATTGATTGATCTGAAGCCAGGCTCGCTATCAGGGAGCAGCTATTCACCTGCAATATCTCTTAAACCATAACTCCTACATTTCCTGGTGCAGGTTCTGGGACATAAAACTATTTCCTCAATCCAGACCCAACCCAAGACATCCTCCTCGTCACTAACCAGTCAGCATCTCTGCTTTTCAGCCTTTAACCGCAGACCCTGGAAAACCCAGGCCGCCTTATCTCAGCTTTTCTTAGCAGAATTCACTTCCTGATGGAAACTGTGATTGGAGGGGCGGTGGAAGGTGCTAATGCAGCCCCTGGAAATCAGGACAACTCTTATCAGTGTTTGCATTTATATGATGAAGGGTACACACGTCACACGTTGACCTGCATGAACGTTATGAAATGAATTCCTTCACTTCCTGAATGATGAATGAACGTCTGTAATCATATCCAAGGACTTGTCCGAGTTGGTCCCGTCTCCATACAGTCTGACTGAATCTCAAATCATATTGGATTTCATGAAAAAAATTAAAAAGTTATCAAGTTTATAAGGATATTCATCTAAATGAAATCTTTGAAATGAGTTCCTGACTGGTGACTGTACTTGTGCTTCAGTTCCAGAACACTTCCTGGTTTCTGGACGGTCAGAACGTTCGGTTACAGCCTAACACGTGGAGGTGGCTGAACCGTCACGGTGTTCTTGGACTTTCTGAAAAGTGGCCGGAGACACTCACTCTTGCAGCAGCCCCGGCGGCGGCACACACACACACAGATGCAGCAGAACAGAAAGAGCGCCACGAAACCTGCCGCCCCGGCGACCAGGACCGTCAGGTTCAGCGGGTCTGGAAGGAGAAGACAGGGATGGACTCACTCTTCGGTTTGCTCCATTCAGGAGAGAATCTCTGAGTGTTTGAGAAAAAACTCACAGTCAACCACTTTGAGCTGCTGAGCCACGCAGCTCTTGGGCGCCCCCACGCTGTTGGAGGACTCACAGCGGTACATCCCTCCATCGATCTTAGACACGCTTTTAAACTTCTGCTCCGAACAGAGACAGAAAGACAGAAAGCCGTCAGTCAGCCGGCGGGTCAGGGTTCAGGAGCAGCAGGCTGACCCCGGACCCGGTCACCAGTGTGCCCTTGCTGCTGTCGATGCTGTAGGGAGCCTCTCCGCCGGCCGTCAGCGCCTTGTTGTCCTTGTACCAGCGGTAGGTGGCCGGGGGAACGCTGAGCTTGTCCCTGCACAGGAGCTCCAGACCCGAACCCACGAAGACGGAGCTGGGCACGTCGCAGGACGGGACGTGAGGAGGCACTGAGGCAGAGGAGAGCGGGAGTCATCTACCGGGGCCACAACGCGGGGTCGAGGGGCCACGGGCGGCTCCAGGGCCGCAGGTTGAAGCCCCACCCAGCACGTTGAGGTGGACCACGGCCTCCCCCAGGTTGACGTGGTCCTCGGTGGCCGTCACCTCGCAGCGGTACTCCCCCGAGTCCTTCAGGGTCACGGAGTGGATGGTCAGCGTGGCGCCGTCCATCGTGGCCCGCCCCTCGTAGGCGCCTGGCGGGACGGACGGGCAGAGCGGCGTCACACGCAGACCGGTTCAGCGGTCGATGGGAGCGCAGCTCCGACACTCACGGGTGAATTTCTCATTGAAATAGACGAAGGCCACCGACTTCCCCCTCTTCTTCCACTCGATTCGAGGGTTCTGGTCTTTCTCCGTCCTGAACTCACATCTCAGCACGGCGTCTGGAAGAACGGATCGATGGCCGATTACTGACTGGTTCATTAGTAACTTCACTGCATGTCGGTGTGAATATGAGTGTCGCTCCCGTGAAGAGCTAATCTAGTTCTACCAGAATCACTTCACGAAATCTGATGTTTTCACACTTCGCTCTGTAAAGGAAGGCAGTGATCAGTGCTGAGAGGTGTCCTGACTCACCGGTGTGTTCGTGGACCTCCACTTTGGGTTTGCTGCTGCTCACTGTCACTGAGAGGGAGGCGGGGCCTGCAGGGCAGAGACCGCCGGTCAACACTGTTAACAACGGTTTCAGACCAGCAAACAGCAGCAGCAACATCTGGACTGTGGTCGTCACAGACGCTTTTCTAGACAGTCTTCATCCAGGGAAAACAGCAACGGCATTCGGAGCCTCACACTGCCTTTATTCTGGGGTTCTCAGGAAAACTACCCAACACTGCAGAGCTAAGACTTTTAGCCTTTCTAGAAAGGGTAAATCCAGCAGAGTAATCGGTCAGTGTGACTGTCTTGTAAACCTCAGGCTCACTGCATGAGTGGTATGATGATGAAGAAACGGTGAAAGTGAGATTTCCTCTCATCCTGCCTGCTCGAAAACCAGATTTGTCAGACCAGGGCGTGTGAATCCTCCCCTCTTTGTTCCCGATCAGCACAGAAAAATGTAAACAATGAAAAACTGCTTTACTCCCTCGTTTCTGAAGCACAGCTCGTTCATGTGAATCAGGTCTTTTTTCGAGGAAAAACGGTGTTCGCCTGGTGAAATGCCTTTGCCTTTAATGAGAATCAACATTTTAAAGTCCTGTTGGACCGACGAGCCCTGAACTCACACCGAGAGTAGATCAGGTGCATAAACGTCCTTTTTATTTTATCATACATGTTTGGTCTTTGTCATTTCCTCCAGCAGAACCCTGAACTATCACTCTGATGTCCCTCACTCTCCCCCCCAGCTGCACTTCTCAAAACTCAAAACTAGGATTCAAAACTGACGTTTGTACTCAGACACTTATATGGGACGACACTAAAACACACATCCACACACACAGAGAGCGGCGGTGGCGGCGTCCCGGTGGTGCCTGGAGCCGTGGCGTGCAGGAATGCCGGTGATGGATGACCAGCCGACAGAGCGCCTTATCCCCACCTGATAACCCCTCCAGTGTCTGTCCCTTCACACACACTCACACACACACCAGAGCAGCAGCATGCATGCACACCCACCAAAATAAAGGCCACGCAGTCCAGAGGCCGCGGAGGATTTACACGTCTCTTAAAAGAGAAGCAGCGGTTGAACCGAGTGTCTCACTAATTACACTAAAAACAGCTTCAACTACAGGAAGAGAGTCAGGATCTGCATCAGAACTGAGGTGAATCACGGAGCAGGGGATGCAGAATCAATGTTTGTGTAAATTGTGTTGATGTTCCAGGCCTGATGACAAAATAAATCTTTGCAGATGTTTGTAGTTGCTAAATTTATAAAAGAAACAGATCATTAACAATTAAACCAGCGAAAAGAGGGAAAACGATTTATCTGTTTAAACTTTAAAGGCTACTAATATGTGTCGTATTGAAGCCAGTGTGTGTGTGTGTGTGTGTGTGTGTGTGTGTGTGTGTGTGTGTGTGTGTGTGTGTGTGTGTGTGTACAGTACATGTCAGCATGTGTCTTTTTCATGCACACAAAGAAAGTCTTCATGACAGTAACCTTAGACTTCTCAGCTGGCAAGACACACACACACACACACACACACGCACACACACACACACACACACACACACACACACACACACACACAGTGGCTTCAATATGACCATTCTATTTAACAAACAGAGAGTAAATAAAATAATATGAAATAGAAAAAATATCTACTGTCTATTTATAGGAAGTTAATTTACAAAGTGTTTACTACAGAGTGTAACTGAGCAGGACAAACTTTAGAAATCACTTCAAATCTAGAGATTTCAGATGTTTTTTTGTGAAACATTCTGATAAAATCAGCTGCTTGTAGATCATTTCAGTAGTTTTGGCCAAACGGGAGGCTTGCATCGTTTCATCTCTGGCCGGATATTTGGGCCTCATGGGTAAAAATCAGTCAGATGAAAACCCAGGAGCGTCGGGGCTGCAGTTTAAACAGCTTGTTGTTTGGAGATCAGTCTCTGCTCTTTAAAATTCCGCCAGCAGCTTCAAACGCCGGCTCGTCGAGGCGGCTGATAGCGAGCGGCCGGCATCAGGGTCAGTGCGGGGCTACCGCCCTCCGGAGCCGTGAGGGATCCTGGCATCGGCCCGGGATCTCGGGTTCAAACAGCATCAGAGCGGGTTGAGTGTAAACACAGAGCCGGACCACTCCCTGCTGCAGCCACACACACACACACACACACACACACACACACACACACACACACACACACACACCTCCTCCCACCGATCTATCACTCTGAGCATCTCTGATCATCGACACACTGCAGATTCTTTCACTGTAAAAACACTTTGGTTTAAAAATGGTGAATAATCAGTAAATCCTGAAGTCCTGATCCAAACATGCAGTCACTGACACGACCTTCGACTTTCGCTGTTTTGCATTTTATGATTCAATTCAAACTATTTAAAGTGAGTTAGTGTTGCAGGGTGCTGGAGCCAATGAACCCCAGTGGATCAGAGATGGACACCATTCATCAGCAGACAGAGACAGAGACAGAGACAGACCACAAAGCCTTCAGGTAAACTCAGGAGAACATGCAAACTCAGCCAGCTGGGCTCAAAGTCTTGATGCTGTCCCTAAAAGGAATGAGAGTTCAGCTGCATTGACCCCTGACATCAGTACTGGGTTCATGCATTCATCACTTTAAGTTAAGCAGCTATAAAACACTCAGACTGTCCTGCAGTTGTTTTCTGAATCCAAAGTAACATTAAAAACTCTGAAGAGTAACAAACACCCTCCAGCCCCCTCTTCTCACTCAGCATCAGCATGAGCATCAGTCCAGACTCTCATTGAAGCGGCGGAGACTCACAGAGCAGCAGGCAGAGCAGCGGCGGCAGGGCGGCCGCAGCCAGCAGGGTCCGGGCCATGTCTGCAGCTCCCAGGTCTGAAGCGTCTGCTCACTCCTCCTCCTCCTCCTCCTCCTCCTCTTCCTCCTCCTCCTCCTCCTCCTCCTCCTCCTCCTCCTCTGCTGCTCCGCGGCCCCTCCAGCGCGCGCACGTGTCATCCTGGACCGTGCGCGCGAACCGAAGCCGAGGAGGAAACATGAGCGCGCATTTACTTTGGCAGGGGTCTGTGGTTTGATCCCTACGGAGGCCCGGAAGGGCCAAAACTACCACACAACAAGAGAAAACTACAACAAAACAATAAAAAGTTACAACACAATGCTTCCTAAAATATAATACTGATGTAAGACTGCTTTGGTATTTATTAGAATAATCTCTGAGTTTGTCGTAGATTCATAACTCAATTGATTTTGTTATTTGTAGTGCCAGGCTCTCCTTCTGGTGACCTCCATGGCTGAAAACCCTCCATGGCTTCAGTTAAAAACACATCTATTACCAGCTTTTTATATAATAAAACTGTGTGTTCTATATTATTATCATTTCATTGGACAAAAGCAGTCAGGTCTGAACTTTTCGGTGGTAAACTGATCGCTCGCCCAGCAGCTGCTGCCACGGTGCAGTAACACACTCCTGATGAGACAGGAACTTTACCACTGCTGCCACGAGCTCAACCAGGAGAGGGTGTGCTAAAAAAAGCTTTTAGTCCAAAACACTAGGTGTCTCGTGCACACACACACACACACACACACACACACACACACACACACACACACACACACACACACATGCACACACTTGAACTTGAGCATGAGGGGGGCTCAGGTTTGAACCGTAGTTGTAGACTGATTGACATCCTCCATTAAAAAAAATACCCAGCATGCATTTCTCAATGGCCTGGTGGGTTGCCTTTTGTAAAAGCTTCTTGTATATCAGATGTTCTGTAAACGGAGAGATCATGAACGCTACAGAGTTTTGCTGTCATGGAACATTTTGAGCGTTTGGATATTGGATTAACGTGAACACCAGATGTGCTCAGCCAGATGTGGGGAAGGACTCTCTCTCTTTTGTGTTTCTAATCCTCTGTCTGACGAAGTGTGGGTGTGTTCCCCTGTTTCATGTTGACACATCAGGAGCTTCGCTCGGTTTATCAGGAACAAATCACTGCCATCTGTACCATCTACTCTCTTAATTGTCTTTTTTTCTTGTCTAATTTCTCAGGAGTACGGTCAGTGATGTGATGTGGAGGGCGGCGGCGGGCGGAGCGGCCTGCCTGTCCTCAGAGATGAGTGTAACGGGAGGTCCGGGGATCAGACAGCTGCTGCCCCGCTACTGTGTCCTTGGCTCTCAGGTTTCTCACCACCGGCGCTCGCACAACGGCACATTGTCGCTCACTCCGGGTAATGTGCGCACATGCTGGCATTTGTGGCCATATGCACACACAGAGACAGACACGTGTGCACAGGCGTGCGCGGAGGAGAACAGTGAAACACTGAGCGGCGGGGTCGGAGCCGCAGCACCTGTCCGAGCGGCAGCCGCAGCAGCTGCGCCGTGCGCAGGCCGCGCTGATCTCCCGCGACACGCTGCCGCACAGAAACACAATCACATCCACAACAACAGAGCCGGCCGCCTTCTCACTTTTCACACACACATATCTCACACACACAGACTCTCAGAGAAACATTTACGTTCCCGTACGAGCGAGCGGGCTGAGCGTGACGACAGCCACTCCAGGTCAGACATCTTTCAGCAGCTGAGCTGCTCTGAATCCTTTACCGTTACACTTGGACTGAATGAAGATGTATTGATTCAGAGCTGTACGGGCTGATTTTAAAGCGTTAAATTATTTCATGTATACATTGTTAAAGATCTGCTGGATCTCCTGTGATGAACATTTGGTTCATTGCAAATGAAATGTG